>NC_072739.1:32385115-32429834 GCF_026930045.1 Uloborus diversus
CATGTCAATAACATGTATTTAATTTTGAGAAGCAATATATTTTACTAAGAGAATTTAACTCTATGATTAGGAAAACATGACAGGAGTAGAATTTAAAAAAGAGAAGTAGAATTTCATTTTATTGAAATTCAAGAATAAGGAAAAGCTTACCTTGTTACAAAAAAATCAATACTAAAAGTATGATGCATATATACACAAAATCACACCACTATTTTAAACAACCTATTGACAAAAACTTAATTAAAAAGTATTGGATTAATTACTGATAAACAGCAAGGGAATTCACTTTTAAAAACTTATATTTTTCTTGGACAACCATCATTAGCATGAAAAAAAGTTTTATCAGAGCTTTATATTTCTTATTTAACATCAAACTCCCTTGAAGGCTTTATTTGTTAAGTTGCTACAAAATGACTAAACTTATTTTGGAAATTTGCTCCTTTCAAATTTCTGATACAGTGAAACCTGAAATAGTTGACCACTTCGCTGCATTAATTTAGTGGTCAACTTTACAGGGGTTTTTTTTTTTTTTTTGAGAAGGGGGGGGGATGTTTATAACATTATAACAGATTTATTACTTGTTTATTATACAGAATATTCACTAAGATGTACATACTTAACATAAGCAACTTAAAAATCTTCTCCTCACTAATTTAGCTCTTAGTTTCATAACCATAAATTTAAAAACATTTGAGGTGAAATTCAGAAAGCTTGTTAAAGTTGCTTAGTTAAAAATTGTGTCTTTAGTAAAAATTGTGCTACATTGAAAATAAGTTTTTACTGAGTGCATTAACTTCAGAAACAAGATAATTTAATGCAAAATTTAATTTTATCAATATAATACACCATTTAAAAATTATGTTCAGAAAATGTTGAGATTCATCTACAGTGGCAGATTTACCAAGTTGCAAATATTGCAATTGCAAAGCTTCATGAAGGAGATACAAAACTAAATTGCACATGAACTATGTCTTGCATAGTTCTGTGCAAAACAAAGAGGTCCTCCCAACAATGGATTGCAACGGGATCTCAAAGCTGTAAGCCCGCTACTGATTATCAAATAACATTAAAACTGCTTCAGAACCTATTTCAATAAAATGTATTATAACCATATAAATTTTAGAGACAATAACCTACTAACAGAAAAGTTTTAGCAATTAAAAAAACAGCAATGGACATTGGGCAAGAGAAAATACATCTTACAAGCAGAGTTTCCGCTACGGTCGCATTTTTCGCAAAATGCGAAAACACTATCTCAATTGCGCAAAGTAAAGCATTTTCGCTTTTTTGCTCAAACAAAAAATAAATTGTTTAAAAAAAGAGAGAGAGAAACAATGTGTAATCCAAGAGACGAAGCAGCATGACGATAGTCTACTTAATCTTTTTTAAATCTTAAGCTAAGATTTTATTTAAAATTACTATGAAGTCACCAATACTTAGTCTTCCAGCATTATGCCCTTCTTAATAGCATAGATAGTAACTCTCAATAACTGCATTTTTAGGAGGAAGAGAGTGCAAGGTTCTAATAACCAATGTATTTTTTTTTTTCATTTTACGTTAAAAAAATAGCTGCTGTACTTATTTCTTTAAGGATGATATAGAGATAAAATAAGAATTTTATTTTGAACTAGAGATGGAAACACGCTGAGACATTTAGAAAGATATGCAAATATGTATTATTTTAGCATTTTGCTAAAACTTTTCCCACAATTTTAGCTTTTATGCTAAAGAACTTTTGAACCCAGCTTAATCCCTGCTTACAAGACAAAAAGAAGCTAATGTTCTCAAAAATAACCCAACAATTATTCAAGTAACAAAAAGTAAAACCAGTTCTCTGGACTTCTTCATAAGATGCTGTCATGTTATATCTTAGCACCAAGAACCAAGAGCTGGAGAAGAAGCCGAGTTAGATAAAATGAAAAGCTTTCTGCGAACACAAATCTCTACTGGAAAATTTTCTGCAAATAATTATTTTGCCTAATTCACCCTTGAATAAAAAATTAAATTTTTATTCAAATATGAAAGAGACAAAAAAAGTGCTTTAAATCATTTTTTTTACAATAACATATAGTTTGCTTATTTTTCACTAACTGAAGAAAACTGTCAAAACCATTATTTTTTTTTACACATGTGCTTTAAAAGGCTTTTGGAGATTGGCTTTAACAGAAATAAACTCTGGGATTTTCTTAAAAATTCCCTTAAAAAAAATTTTTTTTTAAACCAATTTTAGCATTTTGAAAAAAAAATTCTGCAGAGCCAAAAATTTTCTGCGAACGCCGTTCGCGCGTTCGTCTATATTATGCAACACTGAGAAGAAGTACAGTCGAACCCGCTTAATGAAATAGCCATTTTGCCATGAAAAGATATACCAATAAGTGGGATATTACATTAACCGGGATCAAAATAACACAATACATTGATTTGGTGCATTGGAAATGTATTATATTAAGCGGGATATTCTTTTAACCGATATTCTAATAAGCGGGCTCGACTGTACTAGGGAACTGATTCCCTGGAGCTGTTCCAGTGCTCCTTAAGTTTTTGCAGTAATATTTTTTAAACATTTAGTCTTTTAAATAGCTTTAAAAACTTGGAAGTTTAATAGGTAGCTTATGCATAGCTGCCAACATATCAACTTTAAAAATCTTACAATGCATGCCGTGAGTGTATTTGTTCACTTTTTTTACCAACAGACAACAAACCGTTAAAACTAAAAACATTATATTTTCAAATTTTTACTCGTAATTAATTAGCACAGGGGGTGTTGTGTGTTTAGCGTTAGGGAAGTTCCGCTGCTTAAGTTTAGCCTTGCTCTGAATTGAATAATAATGCAGACGATTTTTATCTGCAGACGAGTTTTATTTTGGCATGCATTTTTCTTTGTTTTTTTTCTAGATCGCAATAAATGGTGGAACAAGGATGATGTGTGGTCAGTTGTCTTATTTTATTCATTATATCGCATAAATATGAACAACCCCGCATCTACCAGCACCTTTCCGCAAAAAAATACAGTCCGCTATCGCAGCTATCGTACAGGGGGAAAAAAACTGGATTCACAAAAGAGAAACATAGGATTACAACAAACAGTTTCAAAAGGGCAGGCCTGTGCATTTAAAAATTTAAGAATACAAGTGTGCACTTTTAAAATATTTTCTAATATTCTTCTGTAAGTTGCATCATTTAAAATCTTTAAATGAAAAAGTCTCACTTTCTCTGGAAGCGCCAAGAGGTTCCCCATCTGCCCTAAATGCCAACAAGACCAGGCATCACCACAGCATATCTTGAGCTGCCTGGGATTGGACTGGAACGACATATTCAACAGTCCAATGCTAGTGTCAGATTTCATAAGGGTCAACGGCTTCATCGATTTGGTCTGACTCCATCAGACCAAAGGGAGATTAAAAACAACAAAATCTTTAAAAATATTCTTTTGGAAGAAACTAATAACTTTCTGTATTATCTTACTTTTTCTTTCGTAAATTAATGCTGCTTTTGCTGAAACTACTTTAATTGGAACTTAAGCTTCCTTAAGTTGCTGACTTAACATTCAAAAATTTTATTTCAATAACTTATACAAAACAAAAGTTTTTTTTTTTTTTTTTGTAAGTTCTTAATGATTAAAATGTTATTCAGGTTATTATCAGACGGAGAACTGCATAGCTGTCCACCCCTTTCTGACACTACTGAATATTCTTTTACACTCTGCTGCATTGCTGTGAGGTACAGCTAGAATGGAAAGCATAGAAAAAGAGAGCCTTTCATACTTCAATAAACCATTGCCATCAACTAATTTCTTCAAAGCAGCCTTTTTTTTTTTCCATTCTCTCCCATTTTAGTACAACATCGGAAAAATTATCTATTTGTACAGAGCGAAATTCACTTTGGAGCTTATCCATTTTTAATGAAAGCATTAAAGCAGTCTTAAGCCAAAATGTCGAAACGTTGGGGTGAGGATAAAAAGTTTGGCATATGAGACCTGTTGCAACATTATATGCATATTTTTACATGATAAATATTGCTTTACAATTATTGTAAAAAAAATTTAAAGTGTGGTTGACTGCTCCTGCTCATAACTGAATAAATAAAATATATTCAGTGGAATGTTTTATCAAATAAATCAGACTGAAAAAAATTTTAGATTTTTTTTTTTTTAAATAATTAGAAATGAAATTTAAAATCTTAAACTCAAAAGCATAAATAAATATGTACAGTCAACACTTTAGATAAAACTCTCATTATTGCAACACTTTGGCACGTAAACTTATACAAATCATTTGGAAAAGCGCCCACCGCTGGCAGTTAAGCTCTTTTGATCAGTCTCAATAAGATTACATTCATATCGGAAAAACAATTTCCAAGGAGTTTTTACTGTTTCTTCCACTTTGGCAAAAAGTGCAATCCTAATTTTTAATAATTTTATTTATCTCAAATTTTATTATTCAAAGACTTAGACACATAAAAATATTTACTATGTTATATCGCAACATGTTGTAGCAGAGATTTAAAATGATTGCTTTTATTACAGCATGATGATTTTTTAATTTATAAATTAAATCTAATTCCCAACTTCGGCACCTGCCTTTTTAAAGAGAGACGAAATAACAAGCAATAACTTGATCATTTCTGTTACGACAAGGTTCTAATGAGATTTTATTCAGACAACAGGAGTCATTATAACAAGGATCGACTGTAATAAAATTGCCACTGCTGGAGCACCAAAAAAATAGTTGGCTCTGGGTTCCTGTTTAGTGTAATACATTAAAAAAAAAAAAAGAAATTTTAATTAAGCTTGTGTGAAATGGAACGAGGAAAGAGGATGTAAAATACCTCTCACCCAGAGTATCTCACATAACCTTGCTGTAGGAAAATTTATAGTCGAAAGATTCCTGCCAATACTTAAAAACAGGAGTCTTTTTTAATTTTCCAAAATAAATTTTATGAAGTAACAAAAATTTACCTTGATGAAACACTAATTTTTATATCCAGCAAATAATTAGTACTGTAAAACATTTTGCAAAATTAAAAATTCACAGAAAATAAACATTTGAAGATTGAAATATTGTACAATCCTTTTCAGTGTAAAACTGAAAGCAAAAAAGTTCGAAATTTTAAAACTTAGCAGTTTTAGAGTGAATTGTAGAACAAATGTACAAAATATCTATTTGTCTATTTCCTGTTGATTTTAACTGCCAAGAAAACAGTTTTATAACATAAGTTTACTAGTAAGCATACAACACCAAATTCTCACAGGTATTTCAAAAAAATACAAACTGCTTTACATTTATTTTATAATAAAAAAAATCAGAGCTTCTCAAATTGCAAAACCTCTTTAAGCATTTGTTTCTTATGTCATTAAAATATCACCTTACTAATCTTTCCAGTTAGTTTTTTTTTCTTTGATCAATTTTTAAAACATTCTAAAACATTTATTCTTACTCGACTGTCTTGATGGTCATGTAATGGCCTATTAACAAATAGCAGCTATTTTAATTAGTTATTAATTAGTGTTTGGCAAGGTTTCGGAAACCATGGAAAAAATCATGGTCTTTACCGTAAAACTACTTTTGGAGATATGCTATTTTGTAAGAAAATATAAAAACAAATTAAATCTATAAAAATATTTAGGATTTAAAATTATAATAATTAATTTTTCCTCCATATTTTTATATGCATGCAAATGAAGGTGTTCAAATAGTTTACTATTAAAATATTTTTTTTAAAGTCAAACAATTATATTTTTTAATTTATTGTACCTAGACAGGGTGGCGACAGGAACTGTGAAAAAAAGTTCCCTGACTTTTCCCTGATTAAGTTCGCCAAATTTCCCTGATTTACGTTACTAATGATAATGGTTTTCTTTCTTTGCTCTACTTGAAATCCATTGTATGTTTGCATAAAATGCAGTATTTTAAACGTTTTAAGTTGTGTAAAGTTGTTGAACTAAAGATATATTTTAAAAAGATGCTACTTTTTTTTAATAAAATGGTTAGAAAAACATATCAAGTCAATTTTTTTTGGGGGGGGGGGGGGGGGACCTACAAAACAGTATATTAAATTTTTCTACAATGGAAAGATTATAGAAAAAAAAACTACTTTACTTTCAAAAATCACTTAGCGTAAGAATTTTAAGAAACTATTAAAATTACTCTTAAAAACATGTGTATTTATGATAGAACTAAAAAGTAATTGAAATTATTTTGAACTAAGTTTTCAAAGAGTATAATAATTGTTGCAAAAATAATAAGTAATAGTGAAAGAATAGAAGTAATGTAGTTATTCTTATATAACTAATTGACATATTTATGCAAAACAGATGAAACCATTCGACATCTATTCATAGGGAGTTTTTCTCTAATCAAGAACATAGGTTTTAATGAATGAATACAGCATTTTAATAGTAAAAAAATTAAGATATTTATTTAAGTACACATGTTAACTCTATTTCAAATGATTTCAGTATGTAACAAAAGCAATCTTGGATTGCTTTTGTAACAAACAATTTTGAAATGCAAGAAAAAAAGAAAAAAAAACAATTAGTTAATTTCAAAATATATAAAAGAAGAATACAACTTGGTTGTAAAATTAAAAAATCACTTCAGTTTGAAGAAAAGAAAACCTTTATAATCTGCGGTGACATCAAATAGTATAACGGCAAAAAACAAAGTTTTTTTATTGAAAGTTCAATTTTAGCAATTAAATTAAAATCGCGAAGAAGTAATAACTTTTAAGCTTTCATAGTATTAATTCAAAAACCAAAGATTTCTTCTTGAAATCGTGATTACAGTACGCTAATTACTTCGAGACAATGGAATAAAGGCAAAGGAGCTAAGGCATTAATGAAGGCTTTCTCTTTGCCTGTATGGTTGTTTATTTTACGTAGCATTGAAAGCGTAAAAGGAAATTTCAAGTCCCTAGGTAAAATAAACAACCTAACAGACATAAAAGCAATCTTAGGACGTTCATCCTGTGGTTAATAAGTAAGATTCAATATTTTGACGTTGAGGAAAACAGATGCACAAATATGCGGCAGTGTATAATCTCACCTCATTAATTTTACTTTTTTTTTGAACAGTTAATTGGCGGAAAATGCGTAGGGAATTAGAGTACTTAATTTTGTAAAGCAAAAAAAAATTTTTTCTTCATAAAATCAATTTTCCCTGATTTGTTGTTATTTTTTCAAAATTCCCTGATATTTCCCTGACTTTTCCCTGATTAATAAAGTTCCCTGACTTTTCCCTGATCTCCCTGATCTGTCGCCACCCTGCTAGAATGAATAATATTATTACATATAAAATTGAAATTGCACTAGTTTTAACATATAATCTATTATTCTTCAATCTATGCTTCAAAAAAAGAATTTTTTTTTAACCTCTTGTAAAAACTTAAAACGCAGAATCCATTAAAAAGTTACGCTTTTTTGTTTTAAATATTACACCTTTCATAGCATTCCTCATAGTTATAAATGGAATTGAAATGAATTTCTTTGGTAGTTTTTTAAAATTATTTTCATAACACTAACAACAGGTTTTGTTTTTTGGGGAGGAACTAAAAACCTAAGAAGTACCAAAAATACCATCGTAATTTCAGCTTAATGGGCTATGTACTGTGTACAATATTGGAAATTATGAGAAAAACAGTTCCCCAAAACATGTTAAAAGATTGCGATAATATTGCATAAATACACTTTGGTGAGAAACAGCTAAAAATTAGTTAAAATACCACAAAAAGGTTGCTATTTAAGCGATTGTTCATATGAACTTGCTTAGAATTTTATGTTAAAAGTAAATTTTGTTTTAAACAGAGAAACAAATTTTATATTTTAAAATGCGAATTTTTGTGAAATTTTCGATGTTTTTGTGAAGCTACCTGATTTTATTACTTGATTTTTGTGAAAGTACCTATTTCAAAACAAGATTTTTGTGAAGGTACCGAAAAACGGTAGAAAAATCAGCCTATATTGGGCCCTGGTTTTAGACAGTAAAAACCACCTGTCCTGTCCAAAATCTGTTTCGGGCATCCCAAACCCTACCCTATTTTAAATATTTTGAATGAAAACATTGGAAACTTCTTTGAGGATTAGGAAGCGCAATAAATAAAACAATGAAATTAGCTAAAGCTTGACAATGGAGAGATGGCGGGTGAACTTAAAGCAAAAACGGAACATTTCATTTTGCAATAAATAGAACAAGCAAGAATGCGCAATCAATCAAGTCTTGCATTCCCATAGATATTACCTATTCAGGGCCCAATACAGGCTGATTTTGCTACCGTTTTTCGGTACCGTCACAAAAATCTCGTTTTGAAATAGGTACTTTCACAAAAATCAAATAATAAAATCAGTAGCTTCACAAAAACATCGAAAATTTCACAAAAATTTGCATTTTAAAATATAAAACTTGTTTCTGTTTAAAACAAAATTTATTCATAAAATAAAATTCTAAGCAGGTTTATATGAACAATCGCTTAAATAGCAATTTTTTTGTGGTATTTTAACTAATTTTTAGCTGTTTCTCGCCAAAGTGTATTTATGCAATATCATCAATCTTTTAACATATTTTGGGGCACTGTTTTTCTCATAATTTCCAATATTGTACACATTACATAGCCCATTAAGCTGAAATTATGATGGTATTTTTGGTACTTCTTAGGTTTTTAGCTCCCCCCCCCCCATCCAAATATTGAAACCTGTTAAAAATAATACTAGATGACATTTACACTTTTTGAACTAAAATTTAACTTGTTCTACTTCTCTTTTACAAAAATTAGGATGCCTCTAAAGTTCACAAAAACAATGCTGATAAAAAAGAACATTCACAAAAATAGAATGATGTAATACTTTACAAAAACAGGTAGCAAGAAAAAAATCCTGGATTGGCCCCTGCTATTACAAAATAATGTGGTTTGTTTCTGCTTCGAGTTCAAGTGCCATATTTCCATGGTCAAGCTTTATTTTACAGTTATATTTTGAAAAGGTGTAACAAACATAATATAAAGTGTGGGCATCTTAATTTAATATTTTTAATGCATAGTTATAATATTCTATACAAACTACTAACATACTGTTATTTTCTAATGAAAATAATCATTTCAGAGCACTTTTGCTGAATCAGATCTTGGTGATTGCAAATACATATTTATTCTGGTTTCACTAACAGCTAATGGGATAAGAAGGCATTGTAATTATTTCACATTTCATTAAAAAAAATACAGGGCAATTCCACGAAAAGTGAAACCAGTAGGTCAAAATTTCATATTGCAGTTATTTTGCTATATTATACATCATTGTAAAGCTTGAAATGTGTATTTTCAGAATATTGCATGGCTTTTTCAATAAAAATTAAATACATTTTTTTTCCCTAGTTGGAAGTATGGTAGTCGGGTCTTCAAAACAATCAGAAAAACATACCCCATTTCAAAATGCTTATTTCTAATAGTTAAATAAAAATAAACAAAATTAATTGCAGTACAGCTTAAACTATTAACATAATACTATAATAACATGCATTTATTTTATTTTTTTTACAAAATAAAATTAGGCATTTTAAATTTTTAAAAAATGAAGTTTAATGTTACGTCCGTAACAAAAATTTAGCAAAAGTTGTCGTTACTTCCTAAAAAATCAAAATTAAAAGAAATCCTTTGTCCTTTTAGCATTTCATCAGAGTAATTGTTTACCATAAATTTAAACATTAGAATTTCTTTTGTTTTTAAAAAAATGGTGTTACAGACGTAACATTTTTTGTTACGGACGTAACAAAAAGCAGTACGTTACGTCCGTAACACATGTATATTTCCAATTAAAAAGAAAAAAAGTACAGGATGGGCAATGAAAATATAGGGTATGACATGTAATATGATATAACAAAACTTCTGATACTGTGATTTTCAAAATTTTATAAATATTAGTGGATATTTAATTTTATTTTTTAAAATTATTGAAATATACACATCATCACCTCAGAGCAACATTAAGACATCTAATCCTAGAAATAACACTAAGATATCCTACTGTTGCTCTGAGGTGTTCCTCTCAATGTAAGATTTGTCCTCCAAATCATGCAATAAATTCAATTGGTGTTAATAATTCTAGATTAGCAATTAACGCTTAATAACGTGCATAAAAATATTCTAGAGGGTTCCTTAACTTCTCAAACTTTGCTTCATCAATGCACTATGACACAAAAAAAAGGGTTTCCCAAGTAGATTTTTGTGAAAATTACTTGATCATTTAACGAGATGAAATCTGAAGCATTTTGTGTGTAATTTTCAAATAGTTTTTTTTTTTTTAACATTTATACTACAGATATTATAGTTTTTCTCTTCAAACTTCTATCATTCTGAAAGCATAGTCAAATTGATATTACTTTTTATTTGAAAACTAACTTAGAGACAAGAATAGGTCCTGTTTAATAGTTTAAACCAAAGTTACTGAGTTACTTTTTATTGTTATTTAGGCTTTACAAAAAAATAATACTTAGATTACTGTTTCATTCATGCGTTGAATATTTTATAGTTTTAAAACTTAAATTAAAAAGCATAGTTAGATTAGAGTTAAAAGTACTAAATATTAAACTAGCTACATCTGATCCACAGATAAAGCACATTTAGTTTTGAAGCAAGATTTATATTACTTAGGCAAATGTTCGCCAAAATGCGTTTTTCCGATGTCAGTTTCGACCATTTTTTTCCACCTTTGGCAAAAACGAGCCAATTCTGTTAAAAAGCCATCAAAAACAAAGGTTAACTTTAAAAGAAATTTGGCAGTTAATATGTTAGTTTAGAGATAGAGAAAATCATCGAAAATTCTCAAACTGTAAAAGTACACCCTTGTAGAAGCTCCCCCCCCCCCCTCTCCCTCCATGTTAAAAATTTGAAATTTTATTTGTAACTGAATAATTCCACTTTTGTTTTGCTTAATTTCCCCTTGGATAATTTTACTTTTTATGACGCACCAATTTATATTTTATATTTGTTTACATGGCGGTATATGCACGAGGGATGCTCCCTACCTCCCCAAATGTTTAAAAACCATTAAAGTGTAACTTAAAGGGTCAAAATAATGTGTTAATCTAGACCATTGCACTCTCTTAACAAAAATTATTAGTATACATAAGCTTTTATTTACTTTGTGCAATTAGCATATCAGACATGTTACGTCTATAACACTTTTTTGTTACGTCCGTAACAAATATATAAATTTCTATCATAAATTTTACAAACAATATCCATGAAAACTTTATGGTTTTAGAAAGCTTGAAATCTCTAGAACAAGTATTTCAAAGAAAATTTTAGAAATCTATGAGTAATTCACAGGAATATTGGCAATTGTATGACAATGTATACATTTTGCTGTTTTCTGAGTTACATCCGTAACGGGCAGTTTTTAATTTTTGTTACTTTTTGTTACAAAGCAATCTGCATCCAAATTTTTGATAGCATTAATAACACCAAACTATGCAACAGAAAAAAAAAATTGTAGCTTTTTATGAAACCAAATTGAAATTATGAGTGTTTAAAGTCTGTGATTGTTACGTCCGTAACGGTGGAATTGCCCTACAATAAATATCATAATCTATGAATTATAGAAAATGTCTAAAAGCAATATTAAAATAAACCTATGCTTAACTGGAGAAAAAATAATTTTTGCAATAAAAATTTCCTTCTACTTTTTTTTACCGACCAATTTTTACTTTTCACATTAATAACTACTTCGGTAGTTAAATTTGGACAATAGTCATCAATCTGATACACAATCAACTATTACGAAATGAAATTTACTCGTGTTTGAACGAAAAACCAACGTAAATAAAGCAAATAATCAAGCATAAAGCTATTTCAAGGATACATGAAGTATTTTCTCAATAATTTGCTTTACTTACATTGATTTTCAATTTCAATTTTGGCACCAAAGCTTACTTGATCATTCATCATTAAACATTTCACATGAGTTAGAATTTCATTTGTTTACCTGGTGAGGCTGGTTTCTCCAGGATTCAAACTCTTCATCCTTCACCATGTCTTTAGGTCCATTTGCTACTATAATTGGTGCAGGAAAAAAAAAATTCATTTACTTGTATATTATAGTGGTAAAGATACAACTAGACAAAATGTTCCAAAAAAAAAAATTTTAATTAGAATGCAGTGGACTCCATCTGAACACTATAATGTGAACACGCAAAAATTCTGAACACATTTTGATGGTCCCGGGGAGCCACATATGCATTAGTTCCGTCTCCCTCTATAATGAACCCCCCCCCCCCCAATAATCTGTAGATTTTTGTTTAGGTCTATAGGTGTTCAGAATAGAGTCTACTGTAAACAATGGAATTGTTTAATTCAGTCAGAAGTACTACTTTTAGTCACTGAAATTGATAGAATAAACGAAAATACTGTGGGCCCGGAAAATACTTCCATTTTCCGAACAGTTATTTTTTAATTAATTTTTTTTAATTTGATTTTTCAAACAAGGCGTGGTCTTAATGACGTCACAAATGATGCTCTTTGGCGCATCTTACTACAGCGTTTCCACTTTATGATAGTCAAGAAGCAAATTAAACATTGTGCTCTATGCTTGCTATCAATCATATTGTTGCCAATACAAGTGGTTCAAGATGTGAATTAAATATTTTGCCCAGTGAATGGCAACACTGAATGGCATTTCATCATTTGTGACGTCATTGGCTGCAACATAAACAATGAAAGTGCACTGATTTAAGTATTTTTTTTAATACATTAAACTTAAGCAAAATATTTAAAAATTGTTCAGATCCTACATTTTTAAACACGCTCTTTCAGAATAAAACTTAAATTTTCGGAAACTACCCCATTTAGAATAGCAATCAATGAAAAACATAAAATATACATTTCTAAAGGATTTTTGTGCATATTGTCTTTGAAAAACTTTGGAAGGAAACTACTTTTGGATTCAAAAATGTACCATACAGTAAACTCCCGACTATACAGGACCTTTTCCACGATCAAAAAAAAAATTCTGAGATGATTAACTGAATGTAGACAAATGCGCACATTTTAACTTAGCAATGCTAAAATTTATTTCTAGACATTTAAATTTCTTTTTCCCCCTTCGCTTCCAATGACATTAATTAAACCTTCCCACGATTTTTAAATCTGCACTACAGTGGACTCCCGCTACAACACCATCCGACTTACGCGAACTGGCTATAACGCGATTTTTTCCCCCGGTAAAGAATTTTATTCCCAACGCGAATTCTTCACCCGCAGCATGAAACTTTTCCGAAGGGAATTGCGTTTTTTTCGTGAACGGACCTTCATCCCTTGGACATTGCTGAGGGCGGAAGTTCCCACACCGTACTAGTCTAAATATCGCTTATACAAATAACTACTCCCATTTTCCACTTCTTTTTTCATTCTATATGGTAAAGTTTATTAAATATAATGACACCTAAGAGCTCTGTTTCATTTTTAAAACTGTGAAGATAGAAGGAAAAAGAGAAAGTTTCAACAACTATAGTGCATTTGTTTTTCTTACTACATAATGTACGTACCGTAGTGGTTTATTTTACGTCTTCCTTTCCCATTGATTTTTATGTTAAATAAAACTTTTTTTTTTAAATACAATAAATTAAAATTCAATTTTTTGTTTAAGAAACAGTAATGTATAGTTAAGAAATGGTTTTTAACAGTTTGAGGTGGTGTTTACAAATGCCTTTAATCATATGGGTATGTTTATAAAAGTTTTTACACATACCCTTTTCCACAACATGAAATTTCAACTTACGCGAAGGGTCTCGTAATGCATCCCTCATATAAGTCGGGATTCGACTGTACTTACTAAATTCTAGATCTACACGACTTATGCACGTAATGGAATGTCCAGACAAGTCTTGTTTTAAAAATTCCCCTCCCCTATGTATTTTTAGTGTAACCTAGCTTGATCTGTTTCAGTTAGTATGTTTGCACCATTTGCTTGCATATGTATGTAACCTATTAACAAATGAGCGATACTTTTTCAACTTTTATATACATTTTTAAAAGAATATCATGATTTTAGCTACAGTTAAAATGTTTGAAAGTGTTATTCATCTTTCTAAAGCTATTGGATACATTAATTTTTTACTTGTGAATTATACGCGAATTCGGTTATTCCCGGTTACTGCGCCACCTCAAACCGCGAATAATCGGTAATATACTATATATAATAAGTGCAACTATACTGGATCTACAGCAGAAGCAGAAAACGTCTTTAAAAAAAATGATAGAATTTCGCTAGCTAGGTGCTTTTCAAAAACTGCACTTTTAAGACTTAAAATTTGGAAAATAATTTCAATTGAGAAGTTCTTCCTGAGTTCTTATTCCGTAGCTTGCCAGAAAAGCGACTTTTATGGTTTCAATCACATGTGATTTCCAATGGGATTCTCTCTAACAAAACAAACTGTTGATAAATTTTCTCAAAAACAATACTTGGAAAGCGATGTGTTGTAAGGTTTACAACACATCGCCTCCAACAGATCAGTTGGAAAACTTTAATACTTTTAAAGGCTGCATTTTACATGCAAAATTCAGTTTGAGTAACGTTTCTGTGGACTGAATTTAAAATGTTTTAAATACACATTTAAAATATCCATATACAAATTCATTAGATTTTCTCCAATGCCTAAAGTGATCTTTAATTACATTCGATTCAAAAATTTCAATACTAATTGCAGTTCACTTGGCTGTATTTATTAGATGATCAGAAAACATCAAATATTAAAGTACAATTCAGGATATGTTTCAGACATGACTGAACTATTTAACAGCTACCCTATTTACAACTACCGATTTTAATTTTTTCAAATTTTAATATCATTTGCATAAGAAGGTCGAGGTTTATTAAAGTGAATAATGAAATTGTTTAAAGCCCAGAGATGGAAAACTATCAACAAAAAGTAGTCTGATACTACCTAATGCAAACATTGCACTGACAGTTCATCACCATTGTAAACATTATGCATTCCACATTCGATCTGCACATTAAATAAAAGTGATCCCGAATCTTATTTCATGCGTACCCTTATAATGTATTTACTATAATGCAAGCGAAGAAACATATCAATATGCAACACATTTCTTACTGCAAGTGGAAAACGTTGCTCATAATGAAAGATCACTCATTGCATGACAACTAAAACATTTATCGATCATTTATCATTAGCAAAACATTAAGTTATGATCACTGATTGCATTAAAATTAAATAACAAAGTATAAACTAAATCGAATACATACCCGAGCTGCCTTGTCCTTTCATGCGCTGCATATCGGAGACGAATGCAAAAAATGAAAGGAGAAAAAAAGCGAGTTAAAAATCACTTCACAATTTAATACAGATACTAAAATACTTGTAAATAT
Organism: Uloborus diversus; assembly: GCF_026930045.1. Lineage (NCBI taxonomy): Eukaryota > Metazoa > Arthropoda > Arachnida > Araneae > Uloboridae > Uloborus > Uloborus diversus. The sequence goes on from NC_072739.1 coordinate 32,400,486, forward strand.
TTGTTTCGATTGAATGTTTACTAAATATTAGACAGAAAATCTTAGAATTTTATTAGAAATATGGAGAAAGCGAAGCCATCTTGAAATTCCGGACACTTAGTACCTGATCAACGCTAGCAGACATTCCCCAATGGAACAGATGAGAAATCCAATAGGCAGAGCTAGACTCAAAACTATTTTTGATATCAGTTTGTGAGATAGTAAGAAACAGTCTGTAAGAACAACTAAAGATCAACAACCACAATATGATTTAACTTATTATTGAATGTCCACGCACCACAATTTTTGTAACAATGGCGGCTTCTCATGTGCCTAACTCCCGTCATACGTCAGTAATCACGTGATTTTAAAAGCAGGAAAAATCCTCTAAAGTTACAGTGAGTAATTAAATTTCGGTGATTTCTTTTATAAACTTTCCTATTTTGTGTGGCTTTGTCTGAATATTCATATTCGCAACTCCAGAGCTCAAATACGCTACCTTGCTGTGATTAAGAATACTACCGAAAAAGGTAAAACATTCCGTTCCACGTGTTTTCTTTAGGGTAAATTACAGGCTTCAGACAGTTTGTGGTGTAATGTAATTTCAGAGGAATAGAAAAGAAAACTTCCCTCAAACACGATGAAAAACTACTGTAGTTCATTAAGCTTCAAAGAAAGTATATGTTACAGAACTTGTTTGTTTTACCTTTTTCATCCGCCATTAGAGCGTGACTGCAGCGCCCCCTATAGTTTATTAGAGTTGCGAATAAGGACTCTAGACCTGGATACCGCACAGGTCAGCCTGGGTATCTTTCTAAGAACACCGAATTTTTTTTTAAACTTTGCATTAAAAAGTCATGTATTTTTGTGAAAATAATAAAAATTAATGATATAAAATTGAAAACATATATCTTTTAAATAATGTTAAACATTAAGTTTACTTTTTTTTTTCGTTGCCTTTAAGTGATAGTTCGGTCCTGACTGATCCACGAAGTCCTGAATCTGATTTGACGTAGGGTTCTACGTGGACCCACGAAGAGATTTTGTCCAGCTCACGGGAAGTTAGCAAACAGAAAAAATATTACTTTTTAGGCAATTTTAAGAAAAACTGGGGGAGGGGGACAAAAACTAACTATGGTGAGCTTCTGATGGGTTGAGTTCCAACTTGTTGTCAGAATGTTCACCTCTATTTTAGGCTGGGGTGCCCCTATAGAGCAAGGGCCCCCCCCCCCCCCTTAATATCGCGAAGACCCCCCTTCCAAAAATAAGAGCCACATAAAAAAAGTCAAAACTACCCCTCAAAACACACCCCTAAGAATTTTAATGGCGCAGTCTCCATCATGACCCGGTCTAGGAAGATTGGGCGCCGCATATTGGGCGCGGGAACATTGAGCGCCGAGCACTTTGGGCGCCGGGAACTTTGGGCGCCGAGCGTTTTGGGCGCCGGGAACTTTGGGCGCCGAGCATTTTGGGCGCGAATTTCAATGCTTACGTTACGGTAGCTACCGGTTAGTTAATCACGTGACAGCTAATGATCACTTGCTGCTTAGAATGCTAGAATGTTAACCGATTGATCATAGAACGCTGTGGTTAGTAACCGGTCGACTGGTGAGGCTCGTCGAACGCAAGGAATGCTTGCGTTCAACGAGCTTAACTGGTAGCTACCGGTGATTCGATCATGTGACATCTAATGATCACGTTCTTCAATCAACTAATCAACATATTAATACGGTAACCGGTTGATGATAGAACGCAGCGTTTAGCAACCGGTTACTCAGTGGTCGACCAATTAGGATCGCCGAACAAAACCAATTACAGTACATTGGCGAAATGAGAAATAAAAACGAGCGCGTTCTATTAAACAGCATGGTAACCTGGATACATTAAAGCAACCCCGAGTAAAATGTAAACAGAGCCGCCCCTTTAAATTGTGAGGTAGAAATTGCAATGCGAAATATTTCTGTTTAAAGTTTTAGTTCGTTTTAATTTCACGATTTACCGTTTTTGTGTTGTGAAATATTTCCGTTTTCGTAGGGTTTCTTCTGAATCTTAATTTACGTCTGTATTGCTGTTATGTTTGGAAAATTCTGCTTGCTGTAAACATTCGAAATAATCTCACATTGAAAGAGACGCAGAACAGATTTAAACATGGTAGATAATACATGCTGTTTCAAAATGAGTTTCTTTGACTTTCTTTCTTGAGAATAGTAACTGAAATACGATCTGAGTGTGCTTCTCTTATGTTGTTGATGTTTTAATTTATTGGTTTTCTCTGAACAATATGTTGAAGATTTTGATTAGTTCATAAAGTTTTTTAACAATAAAAATATCGTGAGAAAATCTGTAAAAATTACTACCATTTAATGATCTAAGAAATACATTTTATCTCAGGAAAGAATATAATCCTTTTCATTTAATTTGTAATTTCACCTTCATCTGTCTCAGTTTTTAGTTTTATAAAAAAAAAAAAATAAAAAGGGGGAAAGGATGGGTGGGAAGATGTTGAGTCACTGCTCCTATGCTCTGTGGGGTTCGTGAGAATTTGAGCGACCAATGTCAGCCTTTGCACACTCCCCCCCCCCCATTTCCTAGAAAGATTGAAATGACACGTTTGTCTACCACCAACTACTCGCAATCAGTAGTCATTGGCCCCAGGAACTGTAAGCTGTTCCATTTCGATTGTTTTATGCTCCGAGCTTGTGTCACTCCTTAACTGTACTAAATCATTATAGTCTAATAGGTGTGAGTTCATTTGTATGCTAATGATAATAATATATTCAGAGTTCTAAAAAAAAAAATTTTTTTTTTGGCCTTGTTAATTTTGCCTGAATGAACAGATAATTGATAACAATTTACAGATTGCACCAAAATCTTAATTATATTAAAATGTTCCCTATCAAAGGAGTTTACAGCAAATATTGTATAATTGACTTTGAATTCATAGCACCTGTGATAGTTAAGTTAGAGGGGGGAGGGGAGCCAAAGTGAGTGCCCTTGGCTCGTGCATTCTTGCACTCTTTGAACTTGTTCGTTTCCGTTTTTTTCCCTTACATTCATGGCATGTGAAGCAATCCGGAAAACTTGCAGAAGGGGTTGCTATTCATATTGTATTGTAATTAACTCTGAATTTGGAGCACTTCAGAAGTGATTGGTAGTCGTGGGAAAGGGGGGGAGGAGGCTCTTGAGCCAAAGTAAGCACCCTACAACTTGTGAGCCACCCATGCTTTTCTTTTTTAGGTTCAAAGCAATCCATATAAGTTTGCAGAAGGTGCTTGCAGTTAATTATTCTTGCATTATAATTAATTTTGAATTCATGGCACTGTGGAAGTGGAAGGAAAATTGGGGAAAGGGCCAGATCTGAAGCCTAAGTGAGCGAAAGTTATGGCACGCTTCTCCATGACATTCAATCGTCTTCTCAACTTCATACTTTGTGCAGAATAGGGAGCTGAATAAGATTCAGTGCAAAGGGTTGTGAGAGCCCATGGTGCCCCTACCAATCCTTACGCCCTTATGAATGAAGAACCTTTCAACAGAAGACATTTTGACAAAACCTTATTCTTTTCAAAGTCAAAGAGTCAGAGTCATTTTTCCTCCAGTTCCTCAGCCTTGGTTACCACCTGCTTTCTCGACACTAGCTGGCTTATTAGTAATGGCAGATTAAATCAATTAAATTATCTGTCTTATTGGTAAACTTGCTGCTAGTAAGTGTATTTCATTTAATGATAGTTGCTTTGAAATAAAAACTTTTTGCAATTGCTAATTAACAGTGAAATAAGAATCAAACAGATCAAAGTGATATGGCATCAAAAAAAAAAAAAAAAAATTGAGAAAACTACAAGAAAGGCCCGCATATCTTTCGAGATTCAAGACAGGAACTTAACATTTTGTTTGATTGCTGCTTCCAATTTGAAAGTTAATGGTGATTATGAGCAAGATTTGAAGAAAAACATTTTTTTTTACACATTTGTCAATTATGCATGTATGACATCCAGAGACTGCAATTTCATCCTTGTTATGGACTCATCAGTCTGGAATGGTCAATCACCAAGCTGAAGGCAGATGTCATCTCATTGAAGCTAAGGGTGCCAACAAACCATTAACTAAATTTAATTGAACAAATCACAAGGGTTCACAGCAGTGGTGTGCTTCAACTAAACAATCGAAGGCAATGCATGGGTATAAAGCAGAAAGTTACAGTCCTTAAGACTGGGCTAGGGCAGAACTACATGCAATATACTGACATCCCAGTCATGATATCCAGAGACTGCAGTTTCATCCTTGTTATGGGCTCATCAGTCTGAAATATTCAAGAACCGAGCTTGAGAGGCAGATACGATACTCATTCAGCTTGAATGAGATGATTTCCGTATGTTGCCTGTAGTTCTACCTTAGCCCTGGCTAAAAGGTGGTAAACTGCTTTATACCCATGCTTTGCTTTCAATTGACGAGTTGAACTGCACCATTACTGGGGAGTCTCGCTGGTGTGTTAATTTTAATTTAGCTACCAGTCTGTTGGCACTCTAAGCATCAATGAGATGACATCTGCCTCCAGCTTAGTTATTGACTGTTCCAGACTGATGAGTCCATAACAAATACGAAAGTGTAGTCTCTGGATGTCATAACCAGGCTGTCGGTATATTGCATATCTACTTTAGCCCTGGATAACTTACTGCTGAATTGTTCCATACATGTTTTTCTACAACAATGTAATTTTCTTTAAAAGTTGGGAGTCACTGTAGACCCTTTGTCAGCTGGGGCTTGCCAGCCCTCCATAAATATATCACTTGGATTCCAAGCTAGGCCCACTATAGCTTGGGCAAACCTAACCTGGGAATATTGTGAAGGCTACGCAAATCCTAATCACAGCATTACAGAGCTGCCGGTTAGGTTTACACCAGGCAGACATGGCCTCTTGTTGACCCCGTCGAAATTTTAACTTCCTATAAGCAGGCCTGTCATTTAGGAGGGTCAATTGCCTCACCCCTAGCTTTGAGAAATTAATGTTACATATAAGGGGTTGTAGTTCCTGCAATAAAATTTGCATTGAGTAAACACCCTCTCCCACCCCTCAAACCCTGGAAAAATTCGAAATGACAAGCCTGCTTATACGAAGTATTAGCAGTTCAGGAATACTAAGAAATTAAGAATTTCTGTACTTATTCATGTCTTAAGCAAATCAATGTGATTTTAGCCAATTGTAATAATTACTGTGAATAAGAAACAATTACCTTTTCACAGATTATATGTAGTTCAAGTATTTGGTAAATATTCACTTCAAATTACTTCAGAGTTACCAGAAGATTAGTTTTCAGTGGCTGATTTATGGATTTAAGAGGCCCATTGAAATATATTTTTGGGGACCCCTTTGTCTGTAATTATCATCATAATTGGCTGCATAGCCCATTGCGAGTCTTGGCCTATTTCAGGAGATCCCGCCAGGCTGTCCTCCTCTTTGTCGTTGACCTCCAGTTTTTGATTTTAATGAAATCAAAATCAGAGTCCACACAGTCGACCTATCTTGTTTTTGGTCTACCCATTGGTCGCTGTCCAAATGGGACCGCACTAAAGACCATCAACGCAGCTCTGTCATTTTCCATTCTTGAGAAATGACCAGCTCATCTCATTGTTTAGTTTGGTAAATTTCAAAATATTGATATTTTTAAAAGTTTATTAAGTCTTTGTCTATCTAAGAACTAAGTAAAAAAAATTAAAAAAAGGCTGCAATTTTGAATCATCTTTATAGCCTTATGGTCCTGGGAGCCCCTTACATTTGCAACATGGTAGATCTGCCATTCCATCTTTAGAATTTTTTTTTTTTACTTGTCTTGATGCTGTCCTAGATATTTTGGTCTAAACTCGGATTTTTTTTAATGCAAAACCAAAATACATCATAGCTTCAGAACAACAGTAACATACCTAATCACAGATATAACACTAAGATATCTTACTGTTGCTTTGAGGGGACAATATAGGTTTTTTTTTTTAAAGAAACACAACCGAGATTTTATTAGTATTTAAAATAAATTGATATGATATTCCGTTATCATTCTTTATTTTCAACTTTAACTTTTTAATCACCAGTAGGATTGCAGGAAAAGTAGGAAAAATTCTTAATATTTTTTGACTGTTCCACAACCCAACTAGTTTTTAACTTATAAGTAAAATGCATTTTAATATTTTTCGGAAAATATAAAAGGAATACCGTCTGCAATTTGAATTATGCGTAATTTCAACACACAGAAGAATCAAACTGAAGTATATTTACGAATTAAAATACATTGAATCAATACTGAATTAAAAGAAATGTCAAATATATACTAAAAAATTCATATATTTTTTACATTATATTAGTCAACAATATAACAACTTTTTAGTAACGCTAACAAAATTCGTGGTTGTTTCACAAAATAAGATTGTATGTGACAAAACATAAGTTTCAAGGATTTTAAATATAATACGAGTTAAAATATGAAAGCCATAACGTATGAAGATGAAGCCAAGCTTTCACGACTGCACAAGTAGCATTTGTAAACAAAATTTATAAGTCTCAATACAAAATTTAACTAGCGTAATATCCATACACGACTTACAACATTTAAAAACTTGATACATATTGTGTTCAAATAATTGTTTAATTAGACCAAGAATATCGTTCAGAGTTTTAAAAATACAGAACTTTATGACAATCGCGACTTTTACAATGAACTTTGTTTTCAAACACAGGTTGCAAGCAGAGGCGCTTGAGCAGAGCATAAGCAGCATTGCGCTTCGCAAAGAGCAGCACTGCGAAATTCTCGCCAACCATTTTGGCAGCTTCCGAATTTCGCCAATGCACTGTAATTGAGAGGGTTTGAAAATTCGCTTGCCGGCGCCGAAAGTTCCCGGCGCATAAAATGCTCGGCGCCGAAAGTTCCCGGCGCCCAAAGTTCCTGGCGCCCAAAGTTCCCGGCGCCCAAAATGCTCGGCGCCCAAAGTTCCCGGCGCCCAATAGTCGGCGCCCAATCTTCCCAGTTCGATCATGACCCCCCCCCCCTAGGTGGGTACCCTTGTTTTCGGTAATAAGCTAACTTGAGCTGAATAACTTTCGTAGTAGTTGTCAACAATGTCATAGTCATAGCTCAGCTAACTAGAACTGCAGTATACAATGCGGCTCATAACTATTGGCCATTGGCGTATGCTTAATGAACGCGTCTACTTCAAAACCGTTTGAAAACAAGAGAATCCATTGTTGCTAAAATGAAACATTGAAGAAACTAGTTTTCTTCATGAAGCGTCATTTTCTTCTTTTTTTTTTACAATTTTGCAAGCAACGTGGTGTATAAAGTAATTGATTTTCGTAATTTGTCGAGCGCGCCAACAATAGTGAGCTGGAATATGCACAGGAAGTCGATGTGAGCAAGTGATGATGCGCTACCTTTTCTTCTGTCAGTTAATGTCAATGATTTTTCGAACTGAAAGATTGATTGATCTGAATTTTAAAAAGACTGTGTGACTAACAATGTTTTTATTTGTCTACTTCTTTCCTGATACTTTTGTCGTACCAGTTGCCTCTTAGAAGGCCTCAAAATGACGAATTTAATAACCATTTTTCAAATGTCCTCCAGGGGGATATACTCCTGGCCAGATTTAGGCATGCACACAAGGGGCTCTGGCACTAACATTTGGGGGCACCAAATCTAGCTGAAGTTTTGAAAAATTGGAGGTTTTATTTTGCAGTACAGCAAGATGCAAAAAAAAAAAAAAAAAAAATCTAGAAATAAAAAATGTTACTTTAAAATGTTAATCTCTTTCAGAAATCTCAAAGCCACTCCAGTCATAGCACTGTGTTTAGTTTATTCTATTATTCCCAGTAAGCAAAATATCTTGCCTCAGTATTGCATAAAGATTGACATGCAAGAAAAATCATCTTGCATTAATGCTGCCTCAATCTTGTTATGTTACTCCATTTATGCTGTCAGCAGGCTGCCACCAATATTGACTGACAAGGTGTATGCAGCATAATATCAGGAAAATATCAAGGTACGCTGCTTTTGTAATATTGCATACGTATTGATATGACAGGACAATATCAAGATGTTGTCATGACAGCATGAAATCAAGGTCTAGGCAAGATGATCTTGCTTTTGTAATTTTGCATACGTATTGATATGACAGGAAAATGTCATGATACATTAACATGACAGTATGAAATCAGCACGTTTGCAAGGTGTTTTATCTATTTATTTATTTGCATTATTTTCACTTTAAACTCGAGAATTAAATTTCATTCCTTAATTATTTCTGTTATTCTTCAAGATAGTTTTCTAGCCTAAGAATATTTTCTTAAAGCTGATATCTGATCAGAAATTCATATAAAGGTATTAATAGTACTCCCAATTTAGTTTAAAAAATGAAAGTTTCTTCATTTTGCATAATACTTGACTTATTTTTTAAATTCATGCTTCTAATTGTATTATAAAGACATAAAATGTCTAGTTAGGAATAACTGCGGAAGTTTTCATAGCACATTTAAGAGTAAAGATAGCAAAATAATAAATAAATACAATAAAGTACATTTCCAAATGGATGTCAGCATCAAAAATATCCCATGGACAAAACATATGAATTTATCTTAAAGAATAACATAAATAACCATTGAATAAAATTAATCTTACTCGTGAGATTGAAGTGATAGTACGAAATTCTGGGCTTCATGTCCTTTGTTTCAAAGTCTAGGGACGATAAAAGTTATTTTCCGCCATTTCTAACATTGATCCCACATCGTCTGCGATATGACTTGTTTAGTACTATATTAATAATTAAATGCAGTTATCAGTCATTCATAAGTTATTCCTAAAACAATACTATTCCACACTAATAACTAAGCAATCAACTTAACGGAGCCTAAAGAATGCAACGCCACGTGCAGCTCCTCTGAACCGACTGAATCGAAGGTCGAAGGAGGAAGATGTGCCAGCAATGCGAGGGACGCTGGGTAGAAAGAACTATGCGCATGCGCAAGTATCAACGAAGGTCCACCTGTTCTATTGTGTACTAATTACCTTGACGGCAACAGCATGAAATCAATATCATCTTGACGGCGACAGCATGAAATCAATATCATCTTGACGGCGTCAACATGTATGCAACGTTGTTATAGTAAGGTAATATCAATATTGATATTTTAAGATGAATGCAATGTTGCATACGTGTTGTTATTGTAATATTGCTTTTTAATCTTTATGCAAGCTTTATGCAGTATGAAACACGTCAATATTTACGCCGTAAGTACAATATCAAGATTTGTCAAGGTTAATGCAAGAAATTTTGCTAGTAGGGTTACATTTAAAATTTCTGCAATCGATACCTTTGATATTTATACGTTTTGCCATAATTTACGGTTGCGGTAAATTGCTATATGCAAGTACTATGAAAATATTTTATTACTTCGAAATAGGGGGGGGGGGGCACGAAATGAAGTTTGTGCCCAGTGTTCTCAAAAGGCATGCCCGGAATCCTTAAAATCGTGGGTTTCTATACCTCACTTAAAGGGGGGTTTCTGCATCGCTCTCCTAATATTCTTCCTCCTCCAAGATTAGCCACAAAAAAGACAGAAGCATTAAAAAAAAAGGATCACGGGCCTTTGTATTAGTGCAAAACACATAAATGGGGGACAAAAATTCCAGATTGGTTTCTAATGCCACCGACATAAAGTTGTCTGGACTAAAAAAGAGCCTCGATCCTTGAAATAGCTTAGGATCCCGTTAATAACACTGCTTGGGGCTCGACATGGAAGTATTCCACCTCAAAATATTTTTTTAAAACATTAAAAAACGATCTTTGTTTTTCTAGGGTTTTGTTTTACAAATTTTTTGGCTGATTTTTCGGTTTAAAACCAGAGTATGTGTCGGATTTACTCCTACGAGCCACAAGTAAAGAAAAATGTTCATGATGCAAAATAATTTTAAAAGAAACTTCGAAAAGAGCCACATGTTGCATTCGAGTCGCATCGTAGAAACGCCTCGCATTATTTATGCTTTTTTTAAGTCACATTCACAGGTGTAATCACGATTAAAAATGAAATTACGTATGCTTATAATTTTGCATTAATCAGGGGTGCTCAACTATAGGGGTACAGCGCAGACTGCGTCTTTGATATTTTTTAGGAGGGATTGCTATAGGGTTATTTTTCTCTTTTTTGGAGGGGGCGAGGGTCTAACCATTGTTCTTGTGGGATCGGCATCCCTGCATTAATGTACATTTATATTTCTGAGGATGTACTGCCCCCATCTTTTATTGCTTCTCGAAATACAGATAAGCAATTTCTCTTGTTATCAACTACCTTTTGCGAGGAAGTTCACAAATTTCCAATTCCGGATTGCTAAAAACCAATTTGATTTTGCAAAGAAAATATCTGAAGGTAACCAAATTTTCTTTCTTTCTTCTTTTTTTAATTGTTATATATATATTTTTAATACAGTTGGCTCTCTGTTTAACGACGCTCTATTCAACGACGTTCTCTATTTAAAGACGGCTTTTCACGGTCCCAGATGGCGGTCTAGGAAGATTGGGCGCCGCAAACTTTGGGCGCCGAGCACTTTGGGCGCCGGGAACTTTGGACGCCGAGCACTTTGGGCGCCGGGAACTTTGGTCGCCGAGCGTTTTGGGCACCGGGAACTTTGGGCGCCGAGCGTTTTGGGCGCCGAGCATTTTGGGTGCCGGGAACTTTGGGCGCCGAGCATTTTGGGTGCCGAGAACTTTGGGCGCCGAGCACTTTGGGCGCTGGGAACTTTGGGCGCCGAGCATATTGTGCCCAGTATTCCCGGGGCCTAAAATGCTCGGCGCCCAATGTACCCGGCGGCGAATTTTGAAACGCTCTCAATGCTTACGTTACGGTAGCTACCGGTTAGTTAATCACGTGACAGATAATGATCACATGCTCCAATCAACTGCTTAGAATGGTAACCGGTTGATCATAGAACGCTGCGGTTAGTAACCGGTCGACCGGTGAGGTTCGTCGAACTCAAGGAGTGCTTGCGTTGACGAGCTCAACTGGTAGCTACAGGTTAATCGATCACGTGACATCTAATGATCACGTGCTTCAATCAACTAATCAACATATTAATACGGTAACCGGTTGATGATAGAACGCAGCGGTTAGCCACCGGTTACTCAGTGGTCGACCGGTTAGGATCGCCGAACGAAACCAATTACAGTACATTGGCGAAATGAGAAATAAAAACGAGCGCGTTCTATTAAACAGCATGGTAACCTGGATACATTAAAGCAACCCCGAGTAAAATGTAAACAGAGCCGCCCCTTTAAATTGTGAGGTAGAAATTGCAATGTGAAATATTTCTGTTTAAAGTTTTAGTTCGTTTTAATTTCACGATTTACCGTTTTTGTGTTGTGAAATATTTCCGTTTTCGTAGGATTTCTTCTGAATCTTAATTTACGTCTGTATTGCTGTTATGTTTGGAAAATTCTTGCTGTAAACATTCGCAATAAACTCACATTGAAAGAGACGCAGAACAGATTTAAACATGGTAGATAATACATGCTGTTTCAAAATGAGTTTCTTTGACTTTCTTTCTTGAGAATAGTAACTGAAATACGATCTGAGTGTGCTTCTCTTATGTTGTTGATGTTTTAATTTATTGGTTTTCTCTGAACAATGTTGAAGATTTTGGTTAGTTCATAAAGTTTTTTAACAATAAAAATGTCGTGAGAAAATCTGTAAAAAATACTACCATTTAATGATCTAAGAAATACATTTTATCTCAGGAAAGAATATAATCCTTTTCATTTAATTTGTAATTTCACCTTCATCTGTCTCAGTTTTTAGTTTTATAAAAAAAAAAAATAAAAAGGGGGAAAGGATGGGTGGGAAGATGTTGAGTCACTGCTCCTATGCTCTGTGGGGTTCGTGAGAATTTGAGCGACCAATGTCAGCCTTTGCACACTCCCCCCCCCCCCATTTCCTAGAAAGATTGAAATGACACGTTTGTCTACCACCAACTACTCGCAATCAGTAGTCATTGGCCCCAGGAACTGTAAGCTGTTCCATTTCGATTGTTTTATGCTCCGAGCTTGTGTCACTCCTTAACTGTACTAAATCATTATAGTCTAATAGGTGTGAGTTCATTTGTATGCTAATGATAATAATATATTCAGAGCTCTAAAAAATTTTTTTTTTTTTTTTTTTTTTGGGCCTTGTTAATTTTGCCTGAATGAACTGATAATTGATAACAATTTGCAGATTGCACCAAAATCTTAATTATATTAAAATGTTCCCTATCAAAGGAGTTTACAGCAAATATTGTATAATTGACTTTCAATTCATAGCACCTGTGATAGTTAAGTTAGAGGGGGAGGGGAGCCAAAGTGAGTGCCCTTGGTTAGTGCAATCTTGCACCCTTTGAACTTGTTCGTTTCCGTTTTTTTCCCTTACATTCATGGCATGTGAAGCAATCCGGAAAACTTGCAGAAGGGATTGCTATTCATATTGTATTGTAATTAACTCTGAATTTGGAGCACTTCAGAAGTGATTGGTAGTCGGGGGAAACGGGGGGGGGGAGGCTCTTGAGCCAAAGTAAGCACCCTACAACATGTGAGTCACCCGCCATGTTTTTCCTTTTTAGGTTCAAAGCAATCCATATAAGTTTGCAGAAGGAGCTTGCAGTTAATTATTCTTGCATTATAATTAATTTTGAATTCATGGCACTGTGGAAGTGGAAGGAAAATTGGGGGAAGGGCCAGATCTGAAGCCTAAGTGAGCGCAAGATATGGCACGCTTCTCCATGACATTCAATCGTCTTCTCAACTTCATACTTTGTGCAGAATAGGGAGCTGAATAAGATTCAGTGCAAAGGGTTGTGAGAGCCCATGGGGCCCCTACTAATCCTTACGCCCTTATGAATGAAGAACCTTTCAACAGAAGACATTTTGACAAAACCTTATTCTTTTCAGCCCTCCATAAATATATCACTTAGATTCCAAGCTAGGCCCACTATAGTTGGGGCAAACCTAACCTGGGAATATTGTGAAGGCTACGCAAATCCTAATCACAGCATTACAGAGCTGCCGGTTAGGTTTACACCAGGCAGACATGGCCTCTTGTTGACCCCGTCGAAATTTAAACTTCCTATAAGCAGGCCTGTCATTTAGGAGGGTCAATTGCCTCACCCCAAGCTTTGAGAAATTAATGTTACATATAAGGGGTTGTAGTTTCTGCAATAAAATTTGCATTGAGTAAACACCCTCTCCCACCCCTCAAACCCTGGAAAAATTCGAAATGACAAGCCTGCTTATACGAAGTATTAGCAGTTCAGGAATACTAAGAAATTAAGAATTTCTGTACTTATTCATGTCTTGAGCAAACCAATGTGATTTTAGACAATTGTAATCATTACTGTGAATAAGAAACAATTACCTTTTTACAGATTATAGGTAGGTCAAGTATTTGGTAAATATTCACTTCAAATTACTTCAGAGTTACCAGAAGATTACTTTTCAGTGGCTGATTTATGGGTTTAAGAGGCCCATTGAAATATAATTTTTGGGGACCCCTTTGTCTGTAATTATCATCATAATTGGCTGGATTGCCCATTGCGAGCCTTGACCTTTTTCAGGAGATCCCGCCAGGCTGTCCTCCTCTTTGTCGTTGACCTCCAGTTTTTGATTTTAATTAAATCAAAATCAGAGTCCACACAGTCAACCTATCTTGTTTTTGGTCTACCCATTGGTCGCTGTCCAAATGGGACCGCACTAAAGACCGTCAACGCAGCTCTGTCATTTTCCATTCTTGAGAAATGACCAGCCCATCTCATTGTTTAGTTTGGTAAATTTCAAAATATTGATATTTCTAAAAAGTTTATTAAGTCTTTGTCTATCATACAACTAAGTAAAAAAAATAAAAATAAAAGGCTGCAATTTTGAATCATCTTTATAGCCTCATGGTCCTGGGAGCCCCTTACAATTTCAACATTGTAGATCTGCCATTCCATGTTTAGAATTTTTTTTTTTTTTTTACTTGTCTTGATTCTGTCCTAGATATTTTGGTCTAAACTCGGATTTTTTTAATGCAAAACCAAAATACATCATAGCTTCAGAACAACAGTAACATACCTAATCACAGATATAACACTAAGATATCTTACTGTTGCTTTGAGGGGACAATATAGGGTTTTTTTTTAAGAAACACAACCGAGATTTTATTAGTATTTAAAATAAATTGATATGATATTCCGTTATCATTCTTTATTTTCAACTTTAACTTTTTAATCACCAGTAGGATTGCAGGAAAGGTAGGAAAAATTCTTAATACTTTTTGACTGTTCCACAACCCAACTAGTTTTTAACTCATAAGTAAAATGCACTTTAATATTTTTCGGAAAATATAAAAGGAATATCGTCTGCAATTTGAATTATGCGTAACTTCAACACACAGAAGAATCAAACTGAAGTATATTTACGAATTAAAATACATTGAATCACTACTGAATTAAAAGAAATGTCAAATATATCCTAAAAAATTTATATATTTTTTACATTATATTAGTCAACAATATAACAACTTTTTAGTAACGCTAACAAAATTCGTGGTTGTTTCACAAAATAAGATTGTATGTGACAAAACATAAGTTTCAAGGATTTTAAATATAATACGAGTTAAAATATGAAAGCCATAACGTATTGTTACAAATTCTGTAAATAGTAATTATTGTAGTAACGTAACCTGTAAATAGTTTCCCGTAATGAATATACAACCCCTTAACATATGGCTAAAGTTTACAACCCCCTATTCTTTTTTTCTTATTTCATTCACTGATTTTATCAATGAAAGTGTAGTTGTAGAACGTTGTAGCATTTTCTGGAATCTTTGAGAGCTCTCTTTTCGGTGTGTATATAAACGGTTACGCTGGATAAAGAGTTAGTTTCGATTGAGATTTCGAACTGAGAGCGTATTTGCTCTGTTTATTGCGAGGCATTTCGCTCTGTTGTTTTCATATTTGGAAGTAAATACGTGTGTAACCGTTGAGTTTACGGTGTTGTGTGATAATTGCTTAATTGCTGATGGATAATTTAGCAGTTGTTGACGATCTTTCCTGTACATAGTGTAAATAAATTTCCTGTGTTTTTATCAAGAACTGTGTCTTCATTTCAAGAAAGTGGAAGTCGCGCCGGATCCGTTACAATTGGCGCCCAACGTGGGGCTTCTTCTGGACTTTCTTGCAGTAAGTGTGACTTTGGACATTTTTTTTTCATAAAGACTTTTTAAATTTGGACTTTATTTTTATGGTGATTACCCGCGCAATGGATGAACAATTAAAACAACTTCTTGACGCAATCACCTCTGTGAAGAATGATATGGCGGCTAATCAAGAACAATTGAAAAATGATATGGCGGCTAATCAAGACCAATTAAAAAGTGATTTGACTGCAAGTTTTACTGCAAATCAAGAACAATTAAAAAATGAATTAGCGACTAACCAAGAACAGTTAAATAATGATTTAACTACTAAAATTACTACAAGTCAAGATGAAATAAAAAGTGACCTAACGTCGATGAAAACCATGATGGAGAATCAACTAACCGCCATGGGAGATAAAGTTGATGCTCTGGAAGAAAAATTTGATACTGTGGAAGAGCGTATCGCCAATGTGGAAAATAAGTTGGAAGAAGAAGACAAGAAATTTACTTCATTTAAGGAAGAAATAATTAAAGACATGGAAAGGAGATTGGCGACCGCGGAAAGCAGCTCTGTACAGTTTGGCGCTCCTACATCTGTTGCTCGACCTTCCATTAAACTGGCCACATTTGATGGGAAAAGTTCGTGGCAGGTGTACAAGACTCAATTCATGATAGTGGCGGAAGCGAACGGATGGGACTCTGCTACCAAGGCCTGCCATCTTGCAGCATCCCTGAGAGGTGACGCAGCGGACATTCTTCAGACCCTTCCGGACAGCCAGCGCCTGGATTTCGCCGCCCTCACATCTGCGTTGGAGCTTCGCTTCGGCGAGAAGTGCCAGAAAGATTTCAGCCGACTCCAGTTGAAGTCCCGTTTCCAGAAAACCGGGGAAACCCTGCAAGAGCTAGCGGCGGACGTCGAGAGACTGTCTCATCTTGCTTTTTGCGACTGTCCTGCGGATGTTCGAGACAACCTGGCACTCAACTACTACATCGACAGGACGAGATCCGGAAATCCAGAAAACTCTACGGATGGCGGATGTCAAAGACCTGAATTCTCCTGTTGTGTATGCGATGAAGTTGGAGGCCGCCCAGCAAGCAACCCGTGTTGATCGCCATCCTATCCGAACTCTGGAAGCTGATGAGTCTGATTCCAGGTCGTCCCGTCTCGCTGAACTTGAGAGACAACTCGGTGACTTGGCAAGACATCTGAACAGCATAACAGCCCAAAAGAAACAAGAGCAGAAGTGCTGGAAATGCGGTAGTGAAGGGCACCTGCGAAGGAGTTGTCCTGCTCGCCAAGCTACGCGAGGGAAAGAAATCACCTCCACCAGAGCTCTACAGATTTCCTCTACCAGTAGTGCAAGAATGGACTTTTCATTTACGCACATGTAAATGGGAACCCCTGCAGACTGATTGTCGACACTGGAGCCAATGTGACAATCGTTAGGACAGATGTGGCTCGTGAATTTGGATTGAAACTGTTGTGGACATCGTCACGCGTAAATCTCCAGACTGTGACAGGTGACAAAATCGAGATTGAAGGCAAAGTGGACTTGGAAATAGTGTTTGGGAATGCCACTTACCATCATACGGCATTCGTCGCGGATATCACGGACCCTTTCATTCTCGGGTTGGACTTTTTAAAGAAATACGACTTCACCCTGGATTTCAAGACTAATGAACTGCACTCGATGAGAGAAGACATAGCCATCTTCAACGCAGAAAATGATGTAAAATCAGCTCATCAAATAATAGCCCAAACAGATTTATCGATTCCCTCAAGGTCAGAATCATTAATACCTGGCTGCATTGAAGAAATCAATAGTTTTCGATTTGGACTCATTGAATACCCCAACTTAAGCAATAACCCAAAAGGAGTGCTGGTAGCATCTACGCTTGTGGACCTTTCTAAGGATGTAATTCCTGTGAGAGTTGCCAACGTGAGTGAAAGGCCAAGGAATATCCGGAAAAGCTAAGTGTTAGCAACTTGGACTCCCGTAAACTGCATCATTAGAAGAATCAATTCCCCTGAGACTGTGTCTTCTGAGTCCTTGACATCGAAGTTAATTGGGAGTGCACCCTTATCGAAGGATCAAAGAACTGCTGCGGAACAATTGGTGGATGACTTCAAGCATCTGTTTTCATCTACATCGGAGGATGTGGGCCGGACGAATTTAACGCAGCATAGGATCTACACTGGAGAACACCCCCCTATTAAACAGCATCCAAGACGACTACCGTTCGCCAAGAAGGAGGAGGTTGAGACCCTCCTGAAAGAGATGAAGGAGAATGATGTAATCGAACCTTCATCCAGTCCTTGGGCCTCTCCCATCGTCTTGGTCCGAAAGAAAGATGGCTCCACTAGATTTTGTGTCGATTACCGGCGGCTGAATGAAATCACCAAGAAAGACAGTTACCCACTTCCACGGATAGATGACACCTTGGACACTCTTTCCGGACACAAGTGGTTTTCGACCCTGGACTTGAAGAGCGGCTACTGGCAGGTTGAGATACACCCTGATGACCGAGAAAAGACAGCGTTTACTACAGGACAAGGCTTATGGCAGTTTAAAGTGATGCCCTTCAGCCTCTGCAATGCACCAGCTACTTTCGAGCGTCTTATGGAGACAGTGTTAAGAAGACTTTCCTACGAATCCTGTCTGGTCTACTTAGACGATATCATCATCGTGGGACGCAGTTTCGAAGAACATCTGGCAAATCTTAGGAAGGTGCTGCAGAAGCTTAAGGAAGCCAATCTGAAGTTAAGCCCGTCCAAATGTAATTTGTTCCGCCGGGAAGTGAACTACCTTGGTCACATCATCTCTTCTGAAGGTGTACAAACCGATCCAGAAAAGGTATCTGCAGTCAAGAGTTGGAGTCGTCCTGAAAACATCCATCAGCTGCGAAGTTTCCTGGGGCTCTGCACGTACTACAGGAAGTTTTTAAAGGGTTTTTCCAACATTGCACGACCTTTGCATAAGCTGACGGAGAGCAAGCAAAAGTTTGAATGGTCCAAAGAATGTGAAGATGCATTTCTACCACTGAAGGAGGCTTTAACATCAACGCCTATCCTCGCCTATCCTCAGCCTGAAAAATCCTTCATCCTGGACACTGATGCGAGCCACGAGGGCATCGGAGCTGTTTTATCCCAAGAAATTGACGGCAATGAACATGTCATCGCTTACTGGAGCAAATGCTTATCAAAGTCGGAGCGAAATTACTGCGTCACCAGAAAGGAGTTACTGGCCATAGTGAAAGCTGTAGAACACTTCCATCATTACCTCTACGGCCGAAAGTTTCTGCTTCGGACAGATCATGCCTCGTTAACTTGGCTTTTGAACTTCAGGAATCCAGAAGGCCAGATAGCCAGGTGGATACAGCGGCTCCAGGAATATGACATGGAGATCAAGCACCGAAAAGGGTTGTCTCACGGTAATGCAGACGCTTTATCAAGGAGACCCTGTCCTGAGAGCTGCAATTATTGTTCCCGAATGGAGAAACAGTATGGAACGACTAGCCAGGGACGTAACTAGAGGGGGGCAGACGGGGCTCGTGCCCCGGGCGCCAGATTTTAGGGGCGCTAAAATGCCCAATTAAAGGCTCAAATTAATTTTTGTGAAAAAAAAGGAAAAATTATTAAAAGTCCAAAAAAAAAAAAAAAAAACTCAGTGCGGGCGCTGACAAAAAGCTTGCGTGGTTTAATGTGGATCAATAGTGGTAAAGAGAGTTAGGAGGGCGCAGTAAATAGCATGAAAGTAGTTTCTTAGAGTGACTAGTACTTGTTATATCTTATTTAAAAAACCTCCCTCTTGGAGGAAGAATATAGGAGCAAAGATATGGGAAGTACACACCAATACAAAACAGCGAAAATGGTCAAAAGGCATTTTTCTACAATTAAACGTCATAAAGCTGCCAACATAATGTCTTCATCTCATTTAAAATGACGAGAGCTTGTCTACCCCACTAGCCAAAGGGAAAACCGTTATACCGTTTCCTTGGTCTAGTTTAGTTTACATTTTTTCTCATTCTTGGAGAAAAATCTCGCACTATGATGACGGAGATTCAATTAAAAGTGCAAGAGGCTGCCCATTTTGCTTTAGAAAATACTGAGGTTTTTTAAAGATAAATTGCGCTAAAATGGGAAATCTTAGACTTAAGTTTCGATATATTTTTGCCACCCACACAATATTTTAGATATGCTTGTATCATCTACTTCAATTAATGTGTTGGAAATGGACTATTTTTTACACCTCTGGTTTTGCTTTGGCACTTTTGATTTATATTTACAGTAGCAACCTCGATTATCTGACTCCCGCTTATACATATCTCTGGCTTATCCGGATCGTATTTGTAGAGTTAAAAAATACAGTAGAACCTCTCAATAAAGGGACACTAATGGGACAAGACATTATGTCCCTTAAATAGAGGTGTCTCTTCTTCGTAGGTATTTTAGTTGATGTATACAGTGTGTTAATTCAGTATAATTTTGTTATGAACCTAAGCTATTAACACTTAAAACTAAATACTTTACATTTTTCTTACACAATTAAATAAAATTAACTTATTGATTTTTTTTTGAAAAAGTTTTTATTATTTCATTAATTATGATTAAGTCAAAAATTTGTTAAGTCCAAAGTTTTGCAGCATAAGGCAACTATTTGGAAGTAATTCATTGCATGAATTTTCTTCATGTCATGTAATATACCATGCCAGAAAGACATTGTGAATTACAATTAGTGTTAACATTTCAATTTTTATATAAAAAGCTAGTCAGTTTCTGTACCCTCTCCTTTGCCCCTGAGCCTACTTGAATAAATATCCCGGTGGGCAAATCATGCAATACAATATATACTTCTTTCTTTTGCAATATATACATGTTTCTTTAACATATATTAATGTTAAACTCTCCTCAATTATTTTTTAGAGGAAAATTGAAGCTTTTATTTCGGTAAATTCACTTTTTCTTATGCACTTGTACATAATTTTTTTAAATTATTTTTTCTCTGTGACTGTCCCTTAATAGAGTGTCCCTTAATTTGAGTCAAATACATGGAGGACCCTATTCAAAGGGACTGGGACCAGAAAAAATGTCCCTTAGATAGAGGTGTCCCTTAAGGGAGGTTCTACTGTATATTCACTAAAATGATAATTCTAAATTAATGATAGTAAGAACGAAACCGAAAATGTGCAAAATATTGGCTTATTTTGATTAAATACACAACTGCTATATATAGGTTGTGCAATAAATTATAGTCATCTAATAAACAACGTAACGTGTTTGGAATGTCAGTCGGACACCACCACTGCAGCTGAACTATAAATGATAAAGTATTTGCTAGTAACAATCCTATGTAATTTTGTTGCAAAGCATCGTTTTTCGCTGCTAATAAGAGATAAGTCTTCTTACTTGCGAATTAATTACTGCTTATTATTCGTATTATCCGAATTTTTGTTTATTCAAATTGCCTTTTGTCCAATTTTGTCCGGATGAATAAGGTTGTACTGTAAATGGAAAAAACCTGAAAACATATAATGTTAATACGTTTAAGATTTGTTTTTTAAAAAAAGTTAATAGAAATAGTTTTGATATCAAGCACATTAGGTATCTGTTTTTCTATTAAATGTTTTTCAGTTATGTACTATATACCAAAGGTGGGGACGAGCGTATTTTATATTAAAAAAAATAGCTCGTTATAATTAATATTTAACTATACAGATTGCGATAATTTAAAATGTGTTGCATATAAAATTTTCAAGCTAATGTTCAAATTTGATAATCTGTTTGTTTCGAGCTATTGTAAGTTGTCTGCTTAAAGTCAATGTATTAAGTAGTAGTAATATTCAATTAATTTCACGTGAGAAAGTGGTGCAAGTTTCATTATTGAAACACAATGGTCACTCGATAATCGGCTATTATTTATAGGAGGGTTATTGCGACACGTTGTTGAACACTGTTATTTTTCTCATGAATTTCTTCAAAGTAGTATAGTAAAAAGATTTAAAAATAAATAATTGAAAACATTTCTGTTTATTGTTTTTATTTGAAGTGGTAATTTTAAATTCGTATCTCCATATATTTAAAACAAAGTAACGTCAAAGAAATTGAAAGGATGCCTGAGGCGACCTGCGTCCAGGAGTAGACCTCAGAGCACCCTACAGCCTTCAAATTTTGTATACAAAATTACTTCGAGCGCCGAGGATTTGCACCTGAGGTTGTTTAATTTAAATTTAGAATTAGCTTTTTTTTTTGTTATTAATTTTTTAAGCCAAAATTTCACATAAATTGCCTATTAAACTGATGAAAGATTTCTCACATTCCTTAATATTTCATGTTTCAAAAATGTTTTTCGGCATCAAATAAAGCTTGCAACTATTTTATCAATAAATTAGAAAGTAGTTTTAGAGTTTTAGTTTTAGCGAAAAATCCTAGACTCAGTCCGGAGCTAAAGAGCAAAATATATTACTAGAGACCACGAATTTAAACGCAGTTTTTCAAGCGTACAAAACTGCCGTTTTGCAATGCTCGGGAGCCTCTGTCGCACCTTTAGCTGTGCAAGTTAGTTTCGAACGCGGAAAAATGCTCTTCAAAGCTATTTTTATTTATTTATTTATTTTTTAAATGTTTTATCTCGGTTATGCATATTTTTTTTCTATCAAATTATTTTTATATTTTCAGATAGGAGTGCCATTGTGTTCTAAAAATGAGCTCTTCACTTACATTCTATTTTCTATGGGAGGGAGAGGGAATTTTCACTTTGTTCGAAACGGAACTCAATTGTTTTTTAATCTGATTCTTTCTGACAAATGATTTAAATCTTCAGGAATCAAATAAGGTTGCGAAGCAACCTTTGGGGGTTGGTAAGGGTCAACGAGCAGGGGGCAAAGAAACCTGGTAAAAAATAAAAATTTATACAACAAGTTGTTAATTATTCTTTTGTGGAAATCTTACTAATATTATATATGCGAAAGTTTGTCTGTATGGATGGATGTATGGATGTATGGATGGATGTATGGATGTTTGTTACTCTTTCACGCAAAAACTACTGAACGGATTTTGATGAAACTTTACAATAATATAGCTTATGCATCAGAATAACACATAGGGTAGTTTTCGTCCCGTTATGGGGGGCAAAACCCCCTTAGGGGGGCAAAAAACACAATTTTTGTATAAATTCTCTAACATTGGGATGAAAAAATACTTGCACATATTTACATTATATGCCCATCGAAAGCTCTGATTTTTCTGCTGAAGATGACACCTGTTCGAAATTTCTAAGTAGAATAAAAAACGAGTTATGAGCTTTTTAGATCCATGTTCGAAGGCTTTCCTCAACTCAATACAGTATTTAGTGTATCATCTCAACTCCCTGTCGATAGCGATAATTGTTGTATTGTTGACTTTCTTTGCTTTTCGTGATTGTTCAAGGCTTTTCTCAAGTCAAATCTTGAAGTAAGATTTTTGCACAAGATTTGCAAATAATACATGATTTGGCTGATGATTTTCCATTTAAACGGAACTTTAAAGTAATTAATGGTTTTTTATTATTATTTATGCTAATTGAACACTTACTCATTATCCAAACAACCAGCAGATCGCCAAAATTTTTGCAGAAAGATTTCCGTAGCTGATGCATTTGGCAGTTTTTTCAACGTTGCTGTTTTTGAAGCCGAAGACTACGTCATAATGTTTCTCAGCTTTCACCATGTAAAGAAAATATCGCCAATCAAAGAATTTTCAAAAGACTTTTTTTACTGTGTTAAATAATCCAGCAACTAAATTAGGCAAATCCATAAACAGCACAAAAACTTTCATTAATTTTCCTTTTTGCACAATTTCAAACAATCACCAAATTTTATTACTTATTTTGGTAACATTTGGGATGAAACTGTTTAGCGCCATTTTATGGTGACCAAAAATATCTCAGCATCTGGCGACGATATCTCTGTAACGAAAATTAATATCATATCGTTTTACAAAGTAAGGAAAGAATGGGGGAGCATCATCGAAGGTACCTCGAAACGACTTTCGCAAATTCGGTAAAATCGCACCAAGAGCCACAATGATTGAAATTTCCCGAAATAACTAAAGCAAGTATAAGGGGATTACGAGCGCAGCTACTTTTTTTTTAATCACTTCGTACTTCATTAGCCATACAGAGAAGGTTTTCGACTCCATGTTAAAAAAAAAAGTATCAACAGATTAATCTTTTTAAACATGAGAAGATTAATTTCATGTTTTTTAAATTTGTATATGCTTAAATATAGTGCTTTCGTTTCTTAATCAATACTAATTTGTTTTTATACTGATTGCTATTTTAGTTTTATGGGTAAGGAAGAAACTCGATTTTTAATCACGTCAAAAAGATGTGTTTTAAATTCTTTTACTTAAAACAGAAAACAAAAGCAAGTAACGATTTTTTCTAATAATTATTACTGACCCAGGCAACGCCGGGTATTTTTGCTAGTACAAAATATTTTTCCTTGAAAAACTTCGTATGTAAAATAATAAATAAACTATTTAATGATTTTTATCCCTATCGAAATTTAAAAAAATGCAGTACAGTGATAAAACTGCATAAAAACTTATAATTACGTAAAAGTTGTATTTATAGGCTGATCAACGTATGCGGTCTCCTTTATCACTGCCTAATTTAAATTTATATTTTTGAAATAAAAATTTAAAAATATTTTTTTATGGGGAAGGGGGGGGGGGGCGCCGAAACGAGGTCTTGCCCCTGTTCGAAAATGACCTAGTTACGTCCCTGCGACTAGCCCTACTGCCTATCAGGTGACAGTGACTCCAACATCTTCAGAATCTGATCCATGGAGTGACGACCAAGTTCGAAAAGATCAATTTGAAGACCCCGACATAAAACCAATTTTGGAGTTCATGGAAAGTGACAGTCGGCGCCCTAGCTGGCAGGACGTTTCCATATTCAGCACTGCAACAAAAAGATACTGGGCTTTATGGAACTCACTCCATTTACGGAACGGCGTACTGTACCGAAAATGGGAATCTGATGACGGCAAAACGTCTAGGTGGCAGTTACTACTTCCCCGAACAAGGATTTCAGATGTTCTGAAAGAAATACATAGTAGTGCGACTGGAGGACATTTTGGTGCGTTGAAAACCCTCAATAAAGTTCGGGAGCGCTTCTTCTGGAGCAAGGCGAAGGATGACGTGGAGAAGTGGTGCCATTCTTGTGACGCCTGTTCTGCTGGTAAAGGACCGAAGAAAAGAAGCAGAGGGAAGCTACATCTGTACAACGTTGGAGCTCCTTTCGAACGAATTGGGATCGACATCCTGGGTCCTCTACCAAGAACTGCTGATGGGAACAAATACATTCTTGTTTCCATCGACTACTTCACCAAATGGCCGGAAGCATATCCCATTCCCGATCAAGAGGCTACCACCGTAGCAGAGACTCTGGTCCAACATTGGATCTCGAGATACGGAACACCTTTGCAGATTCATTCCGATCAAGGGAGGAATTTCATCTCTGCTGTGTTTAAGGGCCTATGTCAAATTCTCGGAATTGAGAAAACTAGGACAACACTACTACACCCACAATCGGACGGCATGGTGGAGAGATTTGACCGCACAATCCTGAATAATCTCTCACTTATGGTCTCCAGAAATCAACAGGATTGGGACAAGAAGCTACCTTTGTTCCTGCTGGCCTACCGCAGTGCTGTCCACGACACTACCGGATATGCTCCATCTCAGATGCTCTTCGGACGTGAGCTTCGGCTACCTTGTGATCTCGTCTTCGGTCGTCCTCCGGATGTGCATGCATCGCCTGAGGAGTACATCCAGGATCTCCAGGACCGATTGGAAGACGTTCATAACTTCGCACGAAAGCGAATCAACATCGCGGCGGAGAAGATGAAGACCCGATACGACACAAGGTCTACTGGACATGAATTCAACGAAGGCGACAAGGTTTGGTTATGGAATCATATCCGACGGAAAGGTCTGTCACCCAAATTGCAGTCGCATTGGGATGGACCCTACAAAGTCCTTAACCGACTAAATGACGTCGTAGTGAGGATCCAAAAATCACCTAATGCAAAACCTAGGGTTGTACATTATGATCTGTTAGCCCCATACTATGGCCATAGTTCATGAGTATTACGTAAACAACCATGGTTGATAACATAAAAGTTGTAGATAATTTCTTTTTTTTTGCTTTTAATGTTTAGTAATATTTCCTGTTATTATTGGGTTTCCTATGCATTATTGGTTATTATTTAATGTGTGTATTTGTGAACTTGTGATAGAAGTTTGCACCCTTTCTGGGGATTGTACTGCCCGGGACGTGCAGTCCTTGGGAAGGGGGCAATGTTACAAATTCTGTAAATAGTAATTATTGTAGTAACGTAACCTGTAAATAGTTTCCCGTAATGAATATACAACCCCTTAACATATGGCTAAAGTATACAACCCCCTGTTCTTTTTTTCTTATTTCATTCACTGATTTTATCAATGAAAGTGTAGTTGTAGAACGTTGTAGCATTTTCTGGAATCTTTGAGAGCTCTCTTTTCGGTGTGTATACAAACGGTTACGCTGGATAAAGAGTTAGTTTCGATTGAGATTTCGAACTGAGAGCGTATTTGCTCTGTTTATTGCGAGGCATTTCGCTGTGTTGTTTTCGTATTTGGAAGTGAATGCGTGTGTAACCGTTGAGTTTACGGTGTTGTGTGATAATTGCTTAATTGCTGATAGATAATTTAGCAGTTGTTGACGATCTTTCGTGTACATAGTGTAAATAAATTTCCTGTGTTTTTATCAAGAACTGTGTCTTCATTTCAAGAAAATGGAAGTCGCGCCGGATCCGTTACAGTATGAAGATGAAGCCAAGCTTTCACGACTGCACAAGGAGCATTTGTAAACAAAATTTATAAGTCTCAATACAAAATTTAACTAGCGTAATATCCATACACGACTTGCAACATTTAAAAACTTGATACATATTGTGTTCGAATAATTGTTTAATTAGACCAAGAATATCGTTCAGATTTTTAAAAATACAGAACTTTATGACAATCGTGACTATTACAATGAACTTTGTTTTCAAACGGACAGGTTGCAAGCAGAGGCGCTTTAGCAGAGCATAAGCAGCATTGCGCTCTACAAAGAGCAGCACTGCGAAATTCTCGCCAACCATTGTGGCAGCTTCCAAATTTCGCCAATGCACTGTAATTGAGGGGGTTTCAAAATTCGCTTGCCAGCGCCCAAAGTTCCAGGCGCCCAAAATTCTCGTCGCCCAAAGTTCCCGGCGCCCAAAATGCTCGGCGTCCAAAGTTCCCGGCGCCCAAAACGCTCGGCGCCCAAAGTTCCCGGCGCCCAAAATGCTCGGCGCCCAAAGTTCCCGGCGCCCAATCTTCCCATTTCGCCCAGATGTTCCACTATAGTTTTAAAATCATTCTATTTAAGGACGACTTCTACTTAAGGACGATTTTTTGTGGTCCCTCGAAAATCGTTAAACAGAGAGCCAACTGTATATATAGCTATCGGAAAAACGAGAAAGCAGGTGGTGCGATGGTGGTCAAGGCAATTCGCCGAAATTTATTAATTCCTTGCGCAGATACATCCGCTGACATGCGGATACATTCGCCGCGGTGTTGCACGTCGTCCGATAATCTTAAAAGTTCTCTAATAAAAGATAAAGATTAGATCAATTGAAGATCAATTTGAAACGAATAAGAAGTAGAGATAATATAATATCTTTACCTCTAATTCGTTTTAAATTGATATTGATATTATTTATTTAGATTGTAAAAAATATTACAAGATAGTATACACACCCGCGCGTTCGGTGGATAAATTCGCTGCTGTGCGAATACATTTGCGGTGGGCACGCGCATCTAGTGATAATCGTTCAAGCTCTTTACTTTTAACTTTTAATTTGTTTTAAACTAAAATTATTTAGTTAATTTGTAAAAATTATTAATTGATAGTATATACGCAAGCGCGTAAGGCGAATATTCTCGCAGCAGTGCGGATACATTTGTTGCGAGCACACGCATCTCGCGATAATCATTCAGGTTCTCCTTCTTTACTTCTAATTTGTTTAAAATTAATATTACTAATGTAAAACGTAGTAATCATAGCTAGATAATATACAGGGGCGTAGATAAGGGGGGGGTTGGGGACAACCCCCCCCCCCCCCCCCGAACAGTTAGTCTCAAAAAAAAAAAAGAGAAAAAGAAGAGGGAAGAGAAAGAAAAAAAAAAGAAGAAAAGGAAAAATTCCAAGCGATTATACATATATATATATATATATATATATATATATATATATATATATATATATATATATAAAAGAAGTAACCCCCCTCCCCCCCCCGAAAGTCGGGTCTAGCTACGCCACTGATAATATAGACGGACGCAGATACATTCGCTGCTTTGCGGATACATTCATCGCGGACATGCGCATCTCGCCCATACTCGCAAGTAATGTTCTAGATTTCCACCTGTCACCTGTCCTTTTTTTTCCTTCTGTTAAAAAATTACTAAAATGTTAATCCTCCCTTTTCTCCGATGCATCAAGTGGTGACAACTGAGCAATTCTTTTCATGTGGCTTTATTTCCTTTTTTTTTTTTTTTTTTTTTGAGCAATCACGAGTGCTTATTGTTCTCATTTGACCGTTTTTGGCGTTACGCTGATTTTATTTTCCCGCCTCACTTTCTGCAGCATCACCGTCGACCGGCCGCCTCACGATGCTGCTCCTCTTGCGAAAACCGTGTCCAGGTTGCGTCCATATCCTACACACACACACTACACATATGCACACTCATGCCTGCACACAGACACAAACACACATGCCTACATACACACACACGAACGCCTACACAGACACACACACGAACGCCTACACGCTCACGCACGTACACAACACTCACTCACACACAAGCATACATACACTTACGCACCCACGCACCCACACACATGCGCCTACACAAACACACACGCTCGTGATTGCGAAAAACATAATTTGAATTCAAGATGCCAAAAGTTCAAATTAATTTTCTTTTTTATTTATTTTTTTTTTCAAAAATTTTTTATTATTGCAATGTATTCAATTACCTTTCAAATTAAAGTGCATGCAGTTATCTTTAAAATGAGCTGTTATACAACTCTGTAGGTCCCATAG
The DNA here is from genome assembly GCF_026930045.1 of Uloborus diversus. Classification (NCBI taxonomy): domain Eukaryota; kingdom Metazoa; phylum Arthropoda; class Arachnida; order Araneae; family Uloboridae; genus Uloborus; species Uloborus diversus. The sequence continues at coordinate 32,428,795 of NC_072739.1, forward strand.
AATTTGAGTAATAATGCACTACCAGCAAGTTAAAAAACAAGAGAGGGGGGGGGAGGACTTTTTCGTTTTTTAACGACTTGAAAAATTTATCTCTCAGCAGTTATAAATGACAGAATTTTAGTTTAAATGTCATGAATTCATAAAAATCTGAGATAGTAAAGTTGAGATTTTTTTTGGTTGATTTGTCATAACCAATATTTTAAATTTTAAATATTCATACTTGTGCACTATTTTCATGTCACTCTGCCACTCAAACGCTTTCTTTGAATCCTCAGTGATTCATCTGGAGCCATTGACTCCTTTTAAAAATCATTTTGTTTTATTCCTCTCATCTAATTCCTTTCCTGAATTCTCTCAGTACTTACCCTCTCTTCCGTCAGTTAGATGGCGAAGAATTTTATGAATTTTTATTGAATGTAAACAACAGGGCGGTCATTCCAAGCTCGTCAGCTTGCGAGATCGAGATTTTCGCTCACGTGATCGGTTGTGACGTCGAAATGTCACAATATCGTATTCTAATCTATCGAACCTAGCCGCAAGCCAAGTTCGAGTAGATTAGAATACTACTTTGCAAAATTTCTACATCACAATTGATCACGTGAGCGAGAATCTCGATCTCGCAAACTGACGAGCTTGGAATGACCGCCCTGCAATCAAATAATTGCTTTCGGGGAAAGAACAGTAGAAACGATATTTTAATAACTCGCATGGTTGGTTCTGAAGAAAAGCCACCCACAGAGCAAGTTTATTTGGATAAAGAAAAAGACGGGCAACTTTTTACCGCAGAAAAATATTTAAAACAAATCTCAATTTTAAAAATGACCAAAAAGAGTATTGTGCTTCAAGAAAGAACGTATATTTCGCTTTGAGTAATGAATGACTGAACGTGAAATATTTTGGCATAAATTAAGAGTTTCAAAACTTTTTCAAGTCATGGGCGTGGCCGTTTTTCGAAAAATTGGAAAATTCTCTCGACACACTAAGTCGTTCACACTGTATACAAATAAATAAATAAATAAAATAAAAAAGGACTCACCTAA